>NC_088177.1:550000-562500 GCF_028769735.1 Zonotrichia leucophrys gambelii | reverse complement strand
TAAGTGATGAAGCAATGATCAGGTGAGGCCTGGCTGTGGAGAGCCTGGCTGCAGCTCTGTAACTCCTGCTCAGGAGAGGGAACAGTGAGCAGAGCAAGCCCTGGCTGTTCAGGAGTCCCTCCTGCTGCCCAGCACGGCTCCAGCCACGCTGCAGCTCACACACCGGGCTGGGGTTTCTCTCTGAGCTCCCTTTGAGGCCACTGAGTTCAGCAGAATCCGGGTGACCACGGCAGATTTGTTTGTTCTGCTCTGCCCCCCTGGCCCTGCTGCTGCATCCCTTGTTCTGGAACAGCAGCAAAGGGAAAACCCTGCAGCCACTTCCCTTTTGCTGCTGTCCATGTCACTCACTCCTCCTGCATCCCCAGCCCCTTCCCAAAACTGATGACTCATTCTCTCACTTTTATTTTCGAGCACAACAGTAGTTTTAATCACCTATTGTTGCTGTTGGGCACCTTGGCCGTGTCACAGCAATCTTTGTTCATTGATCTATTTGGAGTGAGGCAGGATGTTAATGATGGCTTATCCTTTGTGGTGTAACAAGTACCTTTTACTAATCCAACACTGTAAAAATAAAAAAAAAAGTCCCCCTTTTCTGCCCCCACCTTCCTTCCAGCCCCTAAAACAATCCCGGGCAGCCAGGGCAGTGTGTTGCTTGGGCTAAGGCTGGGCTGTTAGCTAAATTAAGCCATTGTGACTCAAAATCCTCCTTTAATAAGGTTCATGCTGTCTACAACTTCATCATTTTCTGCTGAATGATAATTACTTTATTCAATCATGTTCAAGGTTTTAGTGAAAGCTAGCATTGATTGATTAACTTCAATTACCATGCTTACATTTGCATAGATAAAAACTGCTTTTCAATTTGTGAGTGGCACGCTGGTGGAAACCCGGCGCTGGTATTTGCATTTCAATGTGGATAGTGAAGAATAAAGGTGGGAGAGAGGTCTGATCAGTGCTAAGCCCTTTCTGCTTCAGTGCTCGAGCATTTTTCCATAAACACTCCCGTTATGATGTTGGTTTGCTGGCGGGAAGCGGAGCCTCCTGTTTACAAGGCTCTGTGACAATTCACAGCGCGGGGCGGGCAGAGCTGGAACCAAACACGGGTGCTGGGGAAAACAGGGGACAATCAAAGTACAGGTGCTGCAGGTAAATGAGAACAATCACAGTGCAGGTGCTGGGGAAAACAGGGAATAATCAAAGTACAGGTACTGTGGGTAACTGGGAACAATCATGGCACATGTGCTGGGGAAAACAGGAGACAATCAAAGTACAGGTACTGCAGGTAAATGAGAACAATCATAGCACAGGTACTGTGGGTAACAGGGGAATAATCAAAGTACAGGTACTGTGGGTAACTGGGAACAATCACAGCAGAGGTACTGTGGGTAATGGGGAACAATCACAGCACAGGTGCTGGGGAAAACAGGGAACAATCAAAGTACAGGTACTGTGGGTAACAGGGTACAATCACAGCACAGGTACTGCAGGTAACAGGGGAATAAAGTACAGGTACTGTAAATAACTGGGAACAATCACAGCACAGGTGCTGTGAATAACTGGGAACAATCACAGCACAGGTACTGTGGGTAACAGGGAACAATCACAGCACAGGTACTGTGAATAACTGGGAACAATCACAGCACAGGTACTGTGGGTAACAGGGGAATAATCAAAGTACAGGTACTGTGGGTAAATGAGGAACAATCACAGCATAGATACTGCAGGTAACAGGGTACAATCACAGCACAGGTACTGTGAATAACTGGGAACAATCACAGCACAGGTGCTGCAGGTAAGAGGGGAACAATCACAGCACAGGTGCTGTGAATAACAGGGTACAATCACAGCACAGGTACTGTGGGTAACGGGGGAAGTTGTTGTGGGCAGCCCGGGGCAGTGCTTCCCTCATCATGCTCACGTTGTATTGCACTACAAACTCACCCGGGATGAAGGCTGTGCCGAGAGCCTCCTCCTCCTCCTCCCAGCCGGGCTCTGGTGCAGGAGGATGAGGAGGGTGAGCACAGCCCTCACTCTCCCGTTACCTTAGGGGGTTTTATTGACAGAGCTCGGTCTCACCACTCAGTAGGCCCAGGGCTGGGCAGCACTGCTCATCCAGGAGCAGCCAGAGCCACCTCTGTGCCAGGTGTGTGCCAGGTGTGTGCCAGGTGTGTGCCAGGTGTCCTGTCCCTCTGCTGCTCCTCTCACCTGTCCATGCCAGGTGCGTGCCCAGGTGTCCCATGGTGCTGCTGCTCCTCTCACCTGTCCATGTCAGGTGTGTGCTTGGTTTTTTTTTTTTTTTTTTTTTTTTTGATAGAAGAAAAAGGAACTGATTTAGTGATTTCCCTTCGATTTTCTCTGGTTTATACCCTAATACAAGAAAGCAATTTAAAAACTAAAAGTAAAAGAACTGAAACATTAAGCCACTTACTTCTCCTCCCTTGAGCCCAAAGGTGGAGAGCTCTTGGCAGGGGATGGACACAGCACTGACACCAACCCCGTACCCAACTTCATCCCAGCAGCCCAAAGGAATCGCCAAAACATTTGTTCTGCTCAGGTAACTTTTTCAGTAACTTTTTTCACAGCTCAGGTTTAAAAATATGTCACGTGGGAAAAGAGATGAGCAAGGGAAACAGGCCTGGGGCTGCAGTTTGTAATTAACCCTCGTGGTGAATGGACTTGGGTGGGGAGACCTGGAATGTTCAAGGTGAACTCAGGAAAAAACCAATTGTTTCTTAATTCAGGGCTCAGGGTGAGGCTGGGCCTGTGCTGGGGCCAGGCAGCAGCTGGCAGGGAATGGCATGGCATGGCATGGCATGGCATGGCATGGAATGGAATGGAGTGGAATGGCATGGAACGGAATGGCATGGAATGGAATGGAATGGAATGGAATGGAATGGAATGGAATGGAATGGAATGGAATGGCATGGAATGGAATGGAGTGCCCTGCTGGAATGTCTATCCTTGGGAAGGGTGGGCTTCCCCCTGGGAGCCAGCAGACAGACAGAGCTCCGAGCAGACAGACAGACAGAACTCTGGGCAGACAGACAGGACTCCGATCAGACAGACAGAGCTCTGGGCAGACAGACAGAACTCTGAGCAGACAGACAGAGCTCTGAGCAGACAGACAGAACTCTGAGCAGACGGACAGAACACCGGGCAGACAGACAGAACTCTGGCAGCTCCACATCCCCACCGTTCACAATAGGAACTCATCCGTTTGTTTTCCAGACCCTAATGCAACCGTTGCCATAAGAACACAAATTATGTGTACATTTTAATGCATCTATGCTTCATAATTATGCATGGTTGTGTGCTGTTATAATTGACATAAAATATAAAACAGGTCAAAGAGCAGCTATTAAAACTATTTTTCATTTTGCTTCCTGACAGCTCCCGACATCAATGCCGACTGCATTTAATAGGACCATACAGGGAATGCAAAGATAGTTATATAATTTCAACCGTATTAAAGCCTCCACAACTTGCAACCTAATTATTTCCTGCAGCGTCTTGTTGTGAGCTGCATTACTTTATTTGGAATGTGTTTGGTTTCAGATTAAACAATTGGGCTACATTAAATTAGCGTGAAGGGGGAAAATCATAAAACTTTTGGATGTGTTTCATAGGGGTCACTCTGTTAGGTTAAGAATTATCCCAGAAGCAATGATTTTCTGCCACTCAAGATAAAAAACAACACCAGAATTGCGCTAATTCCATGCAGTTATTTTAATCACTGAAGTAAATTCTACCAAAGGCCTAAATTGCAGCTGCACCCTCTCTCTGATCACAGAATGTCGGAGAGAATAAAAGGGAATTGAATAAAAGACTGTAGAAAACCCCAGAGTGGTTTGGGTTGGAAGGGACCTTAAAGCCCCTGCAGTGCCACCCCTGCCATGGCAGGGACACTCCCACTGCCAGGCTGCTGTCACAGCCTCTCTGCTGCCGGTGCTCAGGCTCTTCCCAAGGTCTGTGGAATTCACAACATTATTTCCTTTGGAAAAGCCCTCCAAGGTCACAGAGTCCCAGCTGTCCCCAGCCCTGAGTGCCACCTCCAGAATTGCTGGGACACCCCCAGGGATGGGCCCTGCAAACCCCCCTGAGCAGCTCCAGTCCCTGAGCCCCCTTTGCATGGGGAAATTCCTGCTGGGCCCACCCTGAGCTGCCCTGGGCCGGCCTGAGGCCGCTCCCTCTGCTCCTGTCCCTGTTCCTGGGGGATCCCAAATCCCCCTGGCTGTGCCCTCCTCTCCAGAGCCCTTCACCCCATTCGCCTCAGCAGGCTGAGCCCAGCTAAGCCTGCTCCTGGGAGGAGGTTAGTGATAAGCGGGTAAGGCTGGTGATAAGCTGGGCTTTGGCTGCCCCATGCTCGAGCACAGCTTCACACTCCCAATCCTCTGAAGTGAAGATGGAGAAGCGCATAAAAGCTTCGGATTCCATTAGTGCAAAACGCCTCAGAAAAGTGTTGAGCTAGGTAATTACCTTAATCCAAGCGCAATAGCTGGTCACAGCACCCATCAGATGAGCATCCAGAGCCAGATTTGAGCACGCAGTCAACCCGAACAGAATTAGCTCGGCCGTAGCGGCCCGGGCTCCTTAATTAGCTCTCTGCCACAGCAGCATTTAATGTTTGCAAAGTCAAGTGCAGATTCTACAAGTTTGGGAGGCTTTGGAGGTGCTGTGAGCCCTGCTGGCCCAGGGCAGGGATGCAGGGCTGCTCCCACTGAGCCTCTCGGGGTCCCCAAACTTCTACAGCCCCACAATAAAGAGTAATGGTATGATTAACTTCATTGTAATAACCCATTGCATTCAAAACACACATTTAACTCCCATTCTCACTGAGCTACACAGAAGCTGAAAACATAATGGCTTTCCCAGGCAGCTGATGGCACACTTTAGTGCACTGTAATTGGCTCCCTTGGCTTATCTTTGGTTAATAAAGGTGATGGGATTTTGAAAAAGCACCGTGGTCACTTAGCAATTGTTTAATTTCTGTAACGCTATTTTTTGGGTTGGAAAATGATTGTTTTCCAGTGGTGTTAAATATTTATGCAGTGTAATTGAGACGCCCGGCACAGGGCACGCTCCTGTTAGGCTCACAAATTAATAAATTACTGAAAAAATGGAAATACTAATACCATTTCAAGTGTAAGAGACAACTTCTCAGCCCACAGGACACCTGAGTGTCTGTGCCACTGCAGAGGATGTGCAAATGCTTTGGCCCAGCAGAGGTGAGCATGACCTTGCTGCCATTGGGCTGGCTGGGACAGGAGGGTGACAGTTTGAGCTCTCTTGAGAAACTGTCCTGGCTGCTTGGGAAGAGAGAACAGTACATCCCCAGTACATCCCAGTACATCCCCGGTACATCCCCAGTACATCCCCAGTACATCCCAGTACATCCCAGCACATCCCAGTACATCCCAGTACATCCCAGCACATCCCAGTACATCCCAGTACATCCCAGTACATCCCAGTACATCCCCAGTACATCCCAGTACATCCCAGTACATCCCAGTACATCCCAGCACATTCCAGTACATCTCAGCACATCCCAGTACATCCCAGTACATCCCAGCCCATCCCAGTACATCCCCAGCCCATCCCAGCCCATCCCAGCCCATCCCAGCACATCCCAGTACACCCAGTACTCCAGCATCCCAGTTTGAGCACCCAGCCATCCAGTCCCCAGGAGTGTCCCAGGAACCCCCCTGGCCCCGTGGGGTCTCCAGAGCAGTTTTCCCTGCCCCACTCAGCCCCTGCCCCCTGACATCCCCACACATTCCAGGAACACCGAGCCCAGCTCCGGGCTCTGGCCCAGCCACGGCCCCAGGTTATGACATCTTTTGTCAAAGACACCTTACAAAAAAGCTCTGCAATTTCGGGCAGAGAAATTCGATTTAAGTCTTTTAAAGCAATATCACGGTGGTGCACTCTGCCTCTGAGACCTCTCTCATTCATTTCCTGGGGGGTTTGAGTGGGGGCTCAATTGAAAGCTGGCCTCGCCCTGCAGCGCTGCCCTGCTGCTGAGCCCTTGTGGGGCTGGTTCTGCATCCCCCCGGGCTCAGAGGATGTGGTGCAGCTCCACCCTGCCCCACGAGTCTCCCCTGCAGCCCCCTGCCTCCCCAAATAACCAGCATCTACTGATTCTAGCAGAAACACCGTGTGTCCTGGTCTTTAGAAGGAAAATGGCACCAAAAGGAATGCTTAGGGATGCACAGCCCCTTGGTGGGTGGATTTGGACTCAGCTCCTCATGCTGGGCTGGGCTCAGCATGGATATTTTGAGCAAGTAAATGCTCAAAATGGACCAGGGACAGGAGGAGAGGGAACAGCCCCGGCTGGGCTGCAGACTGGGGGTGAGGCTGGAGCATCCCACATGTGCAGGGCACGGGCAGCCTGGCAGCACCAGAGATTTCCCCTGGAGAGCAGGATGGGGCAGTTCTGCACTCAGCATCTTCCGTGGCTTGGGCAAGAGGTGAGGAGTGCCAAGAAGTGACCAAAAACCCCACCAGCCTCTGCCTGGGCTGTGTGAGGAGGTGCTCACATTCCAGGCTGGTGCCCAGCAATGGGGCAGGAGCTGCTCACCCCTGAGCTTTCCCTGGCAGCTGTGACACATCTGTGCCAGGCTCTGCTCTGTCCCTGTCTGTGCCAGCAGGCTGTGAGTGCCACACGTGCCTCAGTGCCGGGGTGGCACCTCAGTGCCAGGGTGGCACCTCAGCCAGGCTGGCTGCAGTCACATGCAGCTCACTTCTGCTTTTCCAGCTTGCTGCTCTCACTTCCCTTGCTGACGCTGGGCCTGGGGACACGAGGAAAACCCCACGGCAGTGCCACCAACACCCTGTCCCTGTCCCCAGATCTCCATCAGTCCCATGGCTCCTGCACCCTGTGGGGACACGAGGAAAACCCCACGGCAGTGCCACCAACACCAACGACCTGGAATCCCGTGCGAGGCCACTCCTGATGGTCGGGTTTTAACAACCCCACACGAGGTCAGTGGTGCCCAGCACCAACCCACAGCCTCCCCCACGCTGGCAGTGTGACCCCCGTGTCCCCAGCCTGTGTCCAGACAGCTCCTGCCGTTTGGGACAGCTTATAAAGGCTCAAAGATGAATAATGTAATTTGCTGTGCATCAGTTATGAAGGTTTTGATCTGCTGAAGTTGATGGCAAGCTTTGCCCTCGCTCCGTGGCCACATCCAAAGATGTCACATCGTGTTTGAATGGGTGACACAGTGAACAACACTCCTTAAAAACAAAGGAGTGCAAGGCAGCACGGAGCTGTGCCACCTGTGCTGGAAAACTGGGACACCAGTGGGAAAAATATATAAAGGGAGTCCCTGCACAGAACTGCCCACAGCTGGGGGCTCAGTTTGGGGTTTTGGTGCTCCCATAACTCAAACTGTGTTTTGCTCTAAGCTGGATGAAGTGTCCAGGCCAGGCTGGAAGCAGAGGGGCTGGGTCCCAGCAATGCCTCCCTGCTTTCTGTGCTCACTCAGCTCCTGTGCCTTCATAGCCCACGGAACACCCTCTCTCCACAAACCAAAAAATATAACAAGAGAAAACCCAGCATTTTAAGGTTCTCTTCCCACAGCAAATCACTGGGGAGACACTTTGGCTAACACAGAGCTTGTCACTCTTGTCAAACACAATCTTGATTGCGTTGCAGAGTGTCTGCAAGATCTGCCCAGCAAGAGAAAACAGAATAATCTGATTTTGCCACATCTCATGACAAAACAAATTCAGATGGAAACTCAACCCTCTCGCCACAGCCTCATTTAGTTCCCTTCTGTCCTGCCGGCATTTACGCACGATGATTGTGAAAGTTGTGGTGGG
The DNA here is from genome assembly GCF_028769735.1 of Zonotrichia leucophrys gambelii. Lineage (NCBI taxonomy): Eukaryota > Metazoa > Chordata > Aves > Passeriformes > Passerellidae > Zonotrichia > Zonotrichia leucophrys. The sequence goes on along the minus strand of NC_088177.1, from coordinate 554,676 downwards.
TGCAGATAACTCGTCAGTGCTTCAGCCGGGTTTTGCTGAGAGTTTTCCACGTTCTGGTGCTGGGGAGCGTCTGCCCTGCCCTGGCAGGTGAGTGACAGCCCCTGACAAGGCCCTGCCAGCCTCTCCCTGTGCTTGTGCCCGTTGCCATGGCGCTGAGACTGCTCCACCAACAGCCACAAACAAACCGCATTCAAAAGAACAGAACCCAAACAATCCCTAATTAAATTAAAACCTGGCAGCCAAAATAATGTTTTCTCTCTACATGTTGTACCATTTTCCCTGAGCTGCTGGCCGTGCCTGCCCTGACACTGCTGCCACCCATCCCTCAGCTTCAGCTTTGGCTCTGTGCTTCCTCCACCACTTTTGATCACAATCTGCAGTTGCTGAGGAGGTATCAGGTTTTCTATAAATAAAACAAATTCTCTCTCTTTCTGGGTGGCACATGAGAGGGCGAGAGGAAACTGCCCCAGGTGGTGCTAGGGGATGTTCAGGTTGGGTATTAGGGGAAATTCTTCATGGAGGGGCTGCCCGGGACAGGGTGGGGTCCCATCCCTGGAGGGATTAAAAGCCGTGTGGATGTGTCACTTTGGGACCGTGGGGCAGAGGTGGCCCTGTGCTGGGGCACAGCTGGGCTCCATGGTCCCACAGGCCTTTTCCAAACCATGGTGGCCCTGTGCTGGGGCACAGCTGGGCTCCATGGTCTCACAGGCCTTTTCCAAACCATGGTGGCCCTGTGCTGGGGCACAGCTGGGCTCCATGGTCCCACAGGCCTTTTCCAAACCATGGTGGCCCTGTGCTGGGGCACAGCTGGGCTCCATGGTCTCACAGAGCTTTTCCAAACCATGGTGGCCCTGTGCTGGGGCACAGCTGGGCTCCATGGTCTCACAGGCCTTTTCCAAACCATGGTGGCCCTGTGCTGGGGCACAGCTGGGCTCCATGGTCTCACAGGCCTTTTCCAGCCCAAACCATCCCACGATTGCACCTGAGGGCCCCCACACATCCCCCTGCCAGTGTGACCCCCCTCCTGTCCCCTCACCCTGGCCCAGGCCCCGAGCTCTGCCTCTGAAGATCATTAATCACAGATATAATTTAATGACAGCTGGGTCGTGTCCCGCTAACTAAGTACACCTTGTTTGCCTCAAAATGCTAATGGCTGCTCTGAATCATTAATGAGGGACAATTGGTATGGAGCCTAATAATCGTGTGTGGTCTCGTTGCAGATTTATTCATGGGAGCCCAAGCCCTTTGTCATGGTAAGAAGCAGCAGAGTCGGGTTGTGCAGAGCAGCTCTGGTGGCACAGCCCAGCACACCAGCTGTGTGTGCACATCAAACAGCAGGGGCACAGCCTTCCTGCAGAAATGTGAGAGCTCTGGGCACACCTCTTGGCGCGGATTCGACAACACTTCTCAGGTCATCCCGCTGCTTTCACTGGGAACACTGGAGACATCACCCGTTCTTCAATGCAGAGAGAGTTTGGGCCGTGGTGGGCATCGGTGTGTCAGGGGCATCTCCTGCAGAGGGGTCATGGCATGGGACCCCCAGTGCTGGCAGTGCCAGGGGCCTGGTCCTCGGGGGCTGAGCCTTCTCTGCAGGGAACACTGGCAGAGAGTTTGAGAAGGCTGGGCTGTGATCTCAGAGTCTTCTCCAGAGCTGGGAGGAGCTCCGTGTCATTCTAGGGATCTCTGCTGCTCACAGGACCCCAGATGTGTCAGAAATTCTCTTTTCCCAGCCTGGCACTCAAAGAAGGAGTCAGAGCTCTTCAGCTCTCGCTCTCAAGGTTGTTCATTGTTCCTTATCTATAAAATTCTTTCTCCTGCCCAGCCCAGCTCTGCTCAGCAGCACAGACAGAGGCACTCTGCCTGCCCCAGGGTGCTGTTATCTGTTTATACTAAAAACTACGTGTGCAATATTTACAATTACTGCCCAATACCCATCACCTGTGTTAGACACTGAGCTTCTGCTCTAAACCAATCCCAAAGTGCCACCATCACAGCAGGAGATGGAGGCCAAGAAGAAGAAGGAGAAAGGCTGGACACGCCCAGATTCCTCCATCTTGCCCCCTGAACCCCCATTCTAAAAACCCCAAAACTCTACTTTTCCACACCGTGATAAATTAATTATCATTCTACTTAAACTGTCGTGGCTTGCTGCTCTTCATACAAGGTTGGTAATTTGCTCCATGGGCCATAATCAAACCCATTAGGAAGTTCTAAGCTTAATAATGGAGCTCTGTGCATTGTGTTATTTTCCAAACAAATGCATATTTTATGATTGGCTTTTTGCAAATATTAAAATGAATATTACATGTGTTATGCTAGAAAGTCATGCTGTATTAATTCTCTTAAGTAGTGTGTTAAATATAGTTTTAGGTTATAACAAAAATGTTAAAATAGAAACTGTGCTATGTAGGATGCTTTTTTTAAAGAAAGGACTAGCAGTGAGATAGCAGCCACAGGACACCTGAATCTTTCAGAGAAAGAGAATTTATTGCTCCATTATCAGGAGAAACAAACTTCTTCCTGAACTTCTTCCTGCCTGCTCAGCCCTGAGGACGCCAACAGGATCCAGAGGAAGAAGCTGATGATGACCAGACAGAATCCTGTGCTTCAATGGAATTTATGCATCATGTATGAGGTGTATGAATATGCAACAGAAAAATATGCAAAAACCCTATTGTTTTTAAGGATTAATCCTCTGTTAAAGGTGTCCTTTTTGGGGCTTGTGCTGCCCAGAAAAGGTATCTGGACTGTCTGTAACTATTTGTCTCTATTGAGTCTCACCATTAACAGACAAATATCATGTCTATAGGTTAGGAAAATTTTACAGATTTGTAGTTATGTTTTACCCCCTTGCGTTGTTATCAAGGCACAGCTGGGGTTGGGACATTTGGGAGGGTTGCCTTGTCACTGTGGCAACTCCTGACCTGCAATCAGGATTTGAGGAAGTGATCTTCCCCACTGTAATAAAATGGTTATAAAAATAGCAATATAATTAGACAGCAAAGGAGCCAATGGACAGAACCTTGGGAGGGGCTAAAGGGTTAAAAGGTGAAACCTCCATTGTGTGGGGGAGCACATGGTGGGGAAAATCCTCTGCTCCCAGCACCCCAACATTTTCTCTATTCAGTCTGCTGTTGTATTTTTGATAAGGTTTAATAAAGCTTTCTAAATTTCTGAAAGTGAGTAGCTATTTCTCGCAGTGGGAACGGGGCCTGGCTGCCCAGGACACACTGCTGGGACCCAGGTTTGACTTGGACCCTTCTTCAACACCTGTGCAGCATCCAGCTGGGAAAGGGCCTGGGCATGGAGAAACCAGCAGGCAGGGCTTTCACTGGGTGGTTTTCACCACCTACAAACATCTCTGTTTGGGGCTGGCCGGACATTCCACCCATGGAATGACTGAAATCCTTCTGCTTTATGTTTTCTCCTTCCTCATGTCTGCCCTCAGCTGAATTTGGCAAGTAGCTGGCAAATCGTTTTGGCTGGTGGAAGTTTTCCTTTTATCAATTAATCCACCCTCCTGCAAAACTGCTCTCTGCACCTGCCAGTCCCTCTTTTCAGGATCAGTTTTCCTCTCTTACTCAGCCTGAGTTTGGAGAAGTGTCCATCCATCCCAGGTCTGAATTTCTGTGTTTTCACTGAGGTGAAAAGAGCAGATGTGGTTTTCCTGGGAGCCTGTGGCTGAGGCTCTTCTGAGCTAAATGAATGCTCAGGAAAACCAGTGAATAGGAAAATAATGGAGTGATCCAGGATTTATAGCACATCGCAGAAACATCTCAATAAATTCCAGGATCCTCTCTGCATCGAGGATGAAGTGTTTCAAGGAATCTGACGTAGAAATCATGTTCTTAAAAATCCCCTGTTTCTCTAAATAATCAAAATTCTTTTTTAATTATGCAAATTCAAGTTGCTGAGGAACAATTGCTTGATTAGACCAGTTGGTACTGACCTAATAAATTATTTTGAATATTTTTCACAGGAAATTGATTTAATTGAAGCTTTTGTTAGCCCCTGCAAATGCACTCGGTTCATGCCACAGCACCCAGGAATTTATAAATGGGCTCAGAATGTTGTTCAGGCACCAGAAAATAAACCTCCGAGCTATTTACTACCTCCATGATATATAAAGTTTGCAGTTTTGATTTTGTGTGATTATGTTCAGCAATGGTGACCTTTAGAGGCAACAATATTGAAGTGTAATGAGGAGATGTTTGATCACTGGTGTACAATGAGGAGTTGGCGTGACTTCTCCATTCCTTCCTGGAATCTGTGAAATCCAGCTGACAGGCTTTAACCTTTAGACTGCTGAGGGCTGAGAATGTGTAGGGATTTAGCCTGTTTATACACCAGGGTGCCTATATGAAATTTTATATCATTTCTCCCGTCACCGCATGCGGGGATATTGTATGTTTAATAACAGCTTCTGCTGGACAATATTGGGCTGGGAAGGGGCTGGGTCCGTGTGCCAAGGGCACAGAGTGTGTCCACCTCATCCCTGGGATGTGCTGTGCATCCCTGTGCATCCCTGCACCCTCACCGTGGCACAGAACCTCCTGTGCATCCCTGCATCCTCACCAGCCTGGGCCACAGGGCTCCTCCTGCATCCTCCCATGGCACAGAGCTGTGTGCATCCCACATGCAGCCTCACATTTGTCACCATCACATTTTCTGCAAAA